>NC_142527.1:26152700-26200200 GCF_964205215.1 Stylophora pistillata | reverse complement strand
CTCATTAGTTTACCCGAGTTACAAACACTCATCAAAGAGGTTCAAGCAGTCGTGAATGATCGCCCAATTACATTCGTCTACCATGATGCGAATGATCCAGAACCTTTGACACCGTCAAAGTTGCTGTATGGTTTCGATGTTACAGCTTTGCCACACCTTGTTACTGATCCTGACGAGTTGGAGGATGAAAACTTCAATGAACATGATCAACTCAAGAAGGCATTCAGACGACGCTCATTGCTGTTTCAGCACTTTATCCAACGGTTCAAGAATGAGTACCTTGCTTCGCTGCGGGAGCGTCATGTGTATCAGTCTAATAAGCGAGGATCGCAGGAGGAGATCATTAAAGTTTGGGATGTTATACTTATACACGCTGAAAATGTTCCTCGTAATTCCTGAAAGTTAGCCATTGTAGAGAAAATTCTCCATGGCAGTGATGGCCTAGTTAGAGCTGCAGAGATCAAAACAAACTCCGGAGTTACCAACCGTTCAATACATCTCTTGTACCCCTTGGAAGTCACACTGACGGATTCTAAGGAACACTTTACAGGAACTGAACTGCAGATTCCACAGGTCGAAACACTCAGAAGAAGCAAACGAATTGCTTCACGCCCTCGCCCCCAGTATGTGGAATCTGGTGACTAGTAGTCTAGACCGAAATGTTATTAACCTGCGGTGTGCGTTCGGCACATGCGCAGAGACAGTTAAAAAGCATGTGCTTGAGTGCATGAGAGAACCGCCATGTCGGAACTTGTACTCGCTATGTACTCGTTGTGTTGTTTTACTAAGCGTGGCCGCCCCGTTTTATTCTGTCACTGTTAGAAGTTTCTGATGAAGTATTCATTGATTGAGGTCGATTAATTCAGTCTTGTGGTTTACACAAAACACAAAAGCTAGCCATCTGGTGGAACAAAACTGCAACAATGACACACTGGTATTAACAAAAAACACCTGCTATACTGCTTGACATAAATACTTACTCCATCATACTGGGATTTTTGCTTTCCAAAATGTGATTCGTCAAGATCCATGGCATCGACATCTCAATGGGAAACTACGAACAAGAGAGTACAAATCAGGTCACAAAATCACAACAACAACTGAAAGATATAAAACAAGAGGAAAAAGTAAAAGGACATGGAACGCTCAGAAATGTTCTTAGTTCCATGCTCATGAAGAATATTTGACATCTTTCCATGTTCATCTTTATTTTAAGGAGAAAAGGTAACCGTGGAAAAAGATGTTGAAGATAAATGCGCTCTTTGGGAGATACTCAGATCCCCCTGGATAGAGCGCTGGACTGTTGCGTGGGAGGTCGAGGGTTCAAGCCCCGGCCGGACCAACGCTGAAGGTCTTAAAATAATTGAGAAGAAGCTACCTTTCTATAACATCAAGAAATGGTTAGATATTCTAGTCTTTTCGGATAGGGACGAACAAATGGAGGCCCCGTCTCCTACAGGGTTAGGGGTAGGAGACGTTAATTTCCCACGTACGAGATTACTGTGTGATGGATGTCCTCCCCTGGGGTGGGATGGGTGGGATTTATTAGGTGGACTGCTCGCATGGTTCGCATATGTTCCGTTCTAGTCCTACCAAACTTCGGTAATGCAGTGAAAATGGTTAGAAAAAAAAAATAATGTCGAACACCTTCCTTACTCTTTTAACTCTAATGAGTGACCAAGACAGAATTTCTCCTTACAATATCGATACAGTATCAAACAGAAAGTGATAAGAATAAAGATAAATATCAATTAGGGGATTGTTAAATGATCCAACACCAAATTTTCCGAACTAACATCTTAAGAATCGTACAGACAGTAAGAAGAATTACTTGGAAGTGAAAGAGTTAAGATAGATTGGCAGGTCGATTTCTAGCAATTCTGACCTGGATTCTGGCACCCATTGTCAACTCCAAATAAAACTCCCTGAACCACAGTTGAGACAAGTCACAGCAATCCCTCAAAACTTCATTAAAACGAAGCATTTGTTCAAAGAAGAAAGATTTCTTCAAGAACTCTTCAATCTGCTCCACTGATTCCTTCTCCAGTTCTTTGCGCATGACTTTTTTGCCTCCTTTCTCAGAAACTAAGGACTCCAGCATAGTGCGGACCATATACAACTATCACAAGGAAATAATATCGCCATTATATCAGGAAAAAATCTGAAAGGACAGATAAAGCTTGATTTTTGTAGCTAGCAGCAAAGACTGAACTTAACAGGGTTTACCTGCAGCCGTTTGTACGCTGAGTTGCAGGGCTGATTTAAAATACTAGGCAAAGTTAGCGCATTCACAGTTCAACTTTACCAACTGCCTATGATACTTGAGCTTAAACTTACTACTTTGTCGCTCAACTCATTTCAAATGAGCGCCCGCGTTTCTTCCTCCACGGGAAAGAACGATACCTTTTAGACACGGTCGTGGTTTCCGAGTAAGGAATGGAACTCAATAACTTATTTGCCGAATCATTTACCTAGAAATAACTTATTCACTTCCAGTCCTTACTCAGAAACCTGATTTTGGAGTATCCATTTAAGTTACGACCCTTCAGAAACGTGAGCCGACGAGAGGTCTACAAATCTCTCCGCGGGCGGAGAAAAGTGCGGTTTTCAGCGTTTTTAATGAGAGCCTGGTCGCAAGCTATATTTACCAAAGAACAAAGAGACATAAAGACAAACTGTGCCTGTGAGCTTCTGAAAAAGTCAGCTTAAAGTACCAAGTTTAGCTGAACACGTAATCAGGTCTTCATTTCCACTCTCAACTCTGCTACTGTAGAAAACGTAGACAGTGTTACCTGCGTACTGGAGGGTCCTACGAGTCTTTCTGGTATCTTAATGTTGGGCCCTGTTTTGGGGTCCTTTTCTCCCTTCAGAATAGGGTCCCCTCTTCCATGTTGCCCATCGGCCCAGTCTCCTCCGGTCTCCCGAATGGACAGTAGAATTCTGAAGTGAAAACGCATTGGGTGACATATGAGTCCATCACGACATTCGACTATGCAAGAAGATTGACAAAGCTTTGAAACAGATGCAAATGCTGAAGGATAATTTCTACTTTTTCAACAATTTTGTTTTTGTTTTGTTTTGTATTGTGTTGTTATTGATATTTACATACTGTTAAAGAGCTTTTGAGAAAAAGCCTGGCAAGGCAAAATTCCTACAACAACAAAGAAACTAGCCATCTAAAATGAAGTGCCCTTCTAAGATACTCTTTTATCCACAACCTGCGTGATGAGAATGAGTTGGCAACAAATGAAAAGATCATTTTGAAACAAAACTGCAACAAAAAATAAGAACAACAACAACAACAAATTGTCCACAACATCTGCACTTACGTTTTCAGAAGAGTAGCCTTTTTACTCTTGACAGCTTTTCTGAGTGGCTCTCTTAAGTTAACCTGAATAAACTGCTGCACTTCTGTGTGTACATTACGTTTGATCACCTCTGAAAACATTGGTTCAAGTCGCACTATCTGACCATAAAGACCTTTGATCATGGCAATCACCTGATAGAATGGCAGAAAACAATAAGTTAAGTTCCCAGTATTTTGTTTCTCTCTCTTTTACATCACAATCCAATTCATTTGGCCAATTTCACTTTGCTTTTGTTTTATTTATTTTTTATTTATTTATTTATTTATTTACTTTTTTTTTGCATTTTCATGTAACTTTAAAATGATGTTTCACAAAGGTATAATTACCTCCACAAGTGAGAACTTTTCTTCACTATTGTAGTTGTATCTTGTAGCCTAAAAGTAATACAAAGAAAAAGTTGTGTTAGAGAGCATTTTGTAATGAAAGTAAAACTACATACTCAAAACAATGCCATTAATTTTCCAAAAATGTAACTTAGCATATATATCTATTGGCCACTAGAAAGAGAAATACTGTAATAAAAAAAAAAAACAAAACAAAACAAAGAAAAAAACACCCTGGTTCACAAATAGGAGACCTGAAGTGAAAAGATGAACATCAAATTAAAAATATTGGGTGTGTAGCCAGGCATATTAAAAGTTTTCATAAAAAGAACTGAAAAGTTGACACTGGCAAAAAATATATCATGTACATATACCAAGCAGGACGCCGTTGAACATTTGCATTTTTTATCTTTTCTGAAGAAGGCAACAGTGACAACCCAAACATCCAGAACAATATGTTTTCAGCCAATGTCAACTTTTCAATTCATTTTACCATAACTTTTAAAAATTAAATTACTCTTCTCCTTTTCTCAGACATCTGTAACCAATTCACAAGTACTTCGAGAACAGGATAACCTAACTTAATTATGACTGATAATTACAATAATTTTACTCACTCTTTCATATTCTTCAGCGTTCTCAGGACATTGTGGATTGCCATACCTGTCTGTGGGATGTAGAAGTTTCCAGGAGTACTAGACAAGGCAAAATATTAATTCTAATATTAAATACTCCATTGACTTTCAACTTCATATCATTTAGAATACCTTCTACTCAAAGAAAAGTCACAGAGAAGCATTTTTAGGTGGTAACTCTGTCGGTAACAATGGCCTTCAGTAACAGCCCTCAATGGATCCCATTTATCCCTTCAATAACAGCCTTCAATGGATCCCATTTATTCCTTTCCTTCCCATATCCATGCACTGCTCCAAATTGACGTTTTTCAAAGTCGCCTGAGAAATAAGATTTTTGTCACAAGAAAAAAAATTCGCCCAACATCTTATACTATGGCAGACAGCAAAAGTGGCAACATTTTTCAGCAGAAAATGACAAATTATTATAAAGTATATATTAATAAACAATCCATGAAAATCCTCTAGGACCAGCTCACTCTGATTTGAAACCATAAAAACTGGGTCACAAGCCTTTTAGTTTGCTGCATGAATACCCAACACAGGTCACCAAATTGTTGACTTACCCAGCAAATTTAGTTACTGAAATTTTTCCTAGCAGCAAAGGCCAACAAAACAGTTGTGGCTTGGGGCACTGATATCCAAATTTTTCCAGCAAACAAGTGGTGAGATGAGGCAAACTTATCAATGAGAGCCAGGGTTTTACCTTGATATAATGCAAACTCTCAAAACTAATTTACAAGAGAAAGTGTAACAGCTGCCGGGAACAGAGAATCTCTAATCAGATCTTTTGAGTTAAAGGTTCAACATCATACACACACATACATGGCCTTACCAGCTCCATCACTTGTGCGGTCCATGAGGACAGCAGCCTTAGTCCTCTCAGAGCCAGATTTGTCAGTTCTTTACACTGTCCATCACTTCGAGGATTAGCACTGGAGGTGATCATCTGTAGTAATTGTTTATTAACAAGGTGAGAAAAAGGATCTTGAGGATACTATAGCTGAATATCACGCTGATCCACAACGTACTATATATTCAACCTTCTTACAGCTTAGAACTTGTTCACGGAGCTTATAATTAGGGTTGCTTATCAGATTAGATGATGAAGTCTGTAAACAAAACTGACTCATAAGGCTGTACCTGCACAAAAGGCATGAAAAAACTTAGAGCCAAGCAACTCTTCAAGTAAGTAATACTGGCCATTAAAGGTACAACCCCCTACCCCCCCCCCTCCTTTGCAATTCTTTAGATCCCTCAAACATTTTGCTGGTCCACATTTCTCCTCTTAAATAAAAGTGAAGAGTCTTGTTTTAGAAAAAAAAAAAAAAAATGCTCCTATCCAAGCAATGAACCTGGATCATCCAAAGTCCATCACCTACACTATGGACCCAAAATATTGCCTCGCGGGTACGTTGAAGATAAGCGAAATTCCAAATTAAAAGAGTTGGGAGAGGGGAGGTTGCTTATTCCATGAAAAAGCTGACTCAGATTCTGATTTAGACTTTGATCCAAAATTAAACTATGGCATGATATACAAGATATAGCGAGATATACAATTAATCATTCATACACACCTCATTATTGTAGCGAGCAAGCTCACTGATAAACTTCACATGCTCCTCCCTGATGCTCTCCATATTTCCAAGGAGATTGTATTGTCCCACAACTTTTTCATCAGCACCTTCTGCAGCTGAAGTCCATTTGTCTCGCATACCATCAAAGTGTGGGCATATTTTCAGGTAAGTCACTAGAGCAATTTGGACATCTCCAAACAGTGGTACCACTGGAAATTGCTATGGCATGGAATGAAGAAAATTCAAGTAATAATTTGCGAATCACCTACTATTATAATCATACAAAACCATATCCATATTATGAACTATCATAAAAAAAGTGTACAGTAAGAAGACAGCCAGATAGACATGTAAAATATGTTTATGAATAAAGATAAGTTCAGTGTTTTGGTTATAATTACTGGTGGCGTCATTTACTGGTAAAGTTATTAAAATTAAAAGACTCTATAAAAACAAAGTTATAAGCAAAAAAAACCAGGACAAATTAAGTTAAATGAATGAAAACAAAAAAATTGACCAATTAATCATAATGAAAACTACGTACAGCAAATCCGAATTATCAGTAACCACAATCAAGATTTAAAGCATCTGAATTTATACGTAAACTGGCCACCCATACACGGAATGCAAATATGGCGTCCAATTTGAGTTGCCATTGTTCTGGACTTACTAGCCTCGTCTTCACGTGGAAATACAAAAGGATTATTACATGTGTGAGAGGCTAGTGAGTCCAGAACAATGGCAACTCAAATTGGATGCCATATTAGCATTTGGTGTATAGAGAGTTTCTGATGCTGACGTTTTAAGCTAATAAACCCTTTAGGAAAAGATTTCAATTCAAACAAACTTTTAAATTTTGTGCGCCATATGGTGAAAAAAATGGCTAGCCAAATTGACTGATGGCTGGCACGCAGACTAACTGAGAGATGTGATAACAACTGTTGCCACTGGGTTCTATCTTAGTTGTACATAAGATTCTGTTCACCTTAAGATAGATAAGATAATTTATTAAATGTCAAAAAAATACAGAGAGGGTGGTCTCCCACTCCCCCAAGCCAAAGGCTCATGATAAAAGTGTTTGACAAAAAACTAAAATTGTAGTAGCTAAAATTATAGTAATAACACCAATTGAATTAGGAATAATATATATCTATAAAATCAAGTCAAAGGCAAACACTGCATTGACAGCCAATAAAATTTAACTTAGTTAAAAGTCTCTGGAAGGATGATTGTGTCAGATGCATTTTTCACATCAGATGGTAACTGCTTCCAAATACCCAAGATCATATACGCATATGAGCCACGAACTTGAAGGAATCTGCTATTATATGAAGTTACTACGTTTAGACTACTACTTCTAAAATTATATGGTGTAACTCAAGGTTTGAATAAATTGGCTATATAGTCTGGACCTTAAAGATTTTGTCAATCTTGCTGATGCTGATCCTTTTCTTCTGATCCATCTTTAACACACTACTCTCCTTGCCATCCATCAGGAAAATCAGAAACCCCATCACCTATTGAGTAGACACCAAACAAAATTAATTACAAAACTATGCTCACTGCTGGGGTCCAGATCGAGTCAAAGGATTATTTGCTTTGGTTTCATGATGCTTGTGAGAAATGCTCTGTTTAACAAATAGATTCCATGTTGCTATGCATCTGCTCAATAAAAGATCACTAATGACATCAAAATGTGGTAAGAACACAACTGTAGTGGCAGTAGCCAGTCGTTTCAACAATCATGTCAGTTCGCCAACGAACAGTTCAAGAATGTATGAAGTTGATTTGCCAACGTCTAATATCAGTTTGCCATCCCTTATGTATCAGTATGCCAATGTCCAGAACAATTGCAATTACAAATGACCAGTGAGAGGAATAAAATTTTACTTTTGACATATTCACGGGTGTTCGTAGGTTAGTATCATTTGAAATTGTTCATTTCACTCTCCCTCATGTTCCACATGTGAATGACGAGCGACACTTCTTCGCATGTAATCAAAGAAATATATTTAGAGTCAATATAGCTATACTTAACTATGAAAATGTTAGATAAAAATGTTTTACAGTAGGTTTTTACTCATCTGGGCTAAAGCAGTGGATGGTTTATTGATTTATACACGCATTGGCAAACTGACATTAGACATTGACAAATCAACTTCATATGAAGGCCAACAGTTTGTTGGCAAACTGACACGTTGGCGAAACGGATGGCACTCATAGTGGCACATGAGGCATAACCTGGTGCCTCACTGATGTTCATACTGATGTTCATTTTGACATCTTCTGTGATTCGTTACTGACTACAGACACATATGGCACCATGGAATCCACTTGTTTTTTTTAATAATAAAAAGAAATTAAAATGTTGTTAATGATGACATTATCTTTGCATCTGTCTTCCAACAGATCGTAGGTAAGAACCAATAAAAATGTGTGTACGTTTGAGCTTAACCTTCATAAGGTAATGAATACAATACACATTGTCTGATTGGTTTATTCAGTTTTCAAACAGATACTTTATCAGGTTATGAAGCCCACATGTAACTGGTTATGTCATAAAAGCAATAGAACGTATTTTATCCAAATTTTATAACATGATAAAGCCACTTAGGATGTTGGGAGAACAGAACAAAAGCTTAAAAATCACAAGCCTTCTGTTCTTCCAACATCCTACATGACTTTATCATGATGTAGAGCCCAGAAAAATATGTTCTATTTCTTAAATAGCACAGCATGTTTACACCAGACCATGAACATGGTATGCATAGTTACTAAATTACCTTCAAAAGAATGTATTTATCATTTGGTGTTATATACATGTGGCTTTCATACAATCTGACACACAAATTCAACACATCAGCTAACACATCTTCATATCCTTGAATGTTCTCCAGTCCTTCTTTAAGTAAGTGTGTGATCTTGTTTTGGTTAGCCAAAAACAGAGAAAGATTCTGTGATTCTTCAATCATTGATACATCACCAGTTCCTCGACGCAGGAAGGTGTCAGCTCTAGAAAAGTACAACCAATGTCAAAAACAGCGTGATGATCATGTTTGTTTTTTATCAATTTGTAGTATATTTTGATCTTTACACTGTCGTTGTTTTTGGCTTTTAAGCTGAGTTGGAAGGGCACTGCCTGAATATCATTTCAGGCTTTATTTACACTTCTGCTCAAGTAGTGTTCAGAAGTGTGATGATCACTCATATCATCTGTTTTGTTTTGTCAGTTTTTTCAATTATTAAGGTTTTTGGGGGTTGGCAAAATTCAAAATGCTGGACAGACATTTGGGTACACTAGGATAATACTAATAATACTAATAAATAATAATGATAATATTAGTTATATTACTAATAATAATAATAATAATAATAATAAAATATTGATCGTGATAAGAATAATAGTGATCATGGTAGCTGTAGATTATTGGGTAAGGGTGACAAATCTTAAGTAATGGCTCTGAGGTTTGAGTAATTGTCCCCTCCAAAAAAACCAAGAATACATTCCTTTTGTTTTACTAGCATTTTGCAATACTGACCTTTTAAAAAATGCATAGTCATTGTTTAGACATGCCTTCATATTCTTCAATGCATCCAGGACTGCAAACATGTTCACAAATTTTCCAAGTGTCAACAGATACCTCTCTGATATAAAATCCTTTCTTCTCTCTGGGTGACTCAGAGTCTTCACTTCCTTGCAGAATCTAGTGACAGCATCTTGGGCAAAGTGCATGAAGCCCTTAAGTTTGCGTATCTCAGGTTCTAAAACTTCAACTGTCTTCTCATAAATCTCAATTCTGTTTGGTTGGTCATCGCTTTTAACCTAAACACCAGAGAAGATTGTAACATTGTAAACGATAGTACCCCAATCACTTACCAAATAGCCAGCTCAAGTTTATTTTTGGCTAACAGTTAACAAATGGTAAACACTACAGCGTACACTATTGAGTTATGGTGCACACGGGAGGTTGCTAAGCACAAAAGAAGCGTAAGAGTCGCACGAGGCGATAGCCGAGAGCAACTCTAGCTTCTTGAGTGCTTAGCAAACCTCCCAAGTGCATCCATAACTCAATAGTGTATGCTGTGGTGTTTACCATTTGTTTTATAACATAACATTTAATATACATTGTAGCTAAAGAGTTCCCTTTTATTTAACAAATCTTACATGACCAGAAAAAACAAGCGCGCATGGAAAAATAGTCTTTGCATTTGCTCACGTCAGCAGCGTACACCCATGGGCAAATGGGGGATGCTAAATTGACCAATCAGGGCGCGCGCGCTTTACTTTCATGGTTATGTTATAATAAACAAGGCAAAAAAGATTTAAAAAATTAAATGAACCAGTGAAAATGTCTTACAGAAGGAACAGCTCTTGAACAACTCCTCCACGTGTACAACACCACAGAATACTTTGCACCCTCTTCAAGCATTTCATTCTGTCATGGGGAAATAAAAGTTTATGAAAATTAATGATTACCTGGCCTCCTTTTATTATCTAATATTTAATCAAAGTATTTTAACAAAAATAATAATTCCATTAGATGTAAAAAGTGCTTAGAGAAATTCAATAAAAGGAAATTATATTAAGGATAAAAGCTGAAAAAATAATTTTGAGGTATTACAAAAATTATTGAAATATTTTGTGTACAAAAATATGTCACATCCAACAAATCATACATTTTTGCTTCTGCACAAATGGTCCAAAAGGATCACATGACCAAATATTCCCCATTGTCCCCTGGGGGACAATAGTGAATATCACCCAAGTGATATTCCCCAATCTTTAAACTTCACATCTGCTATGATACCGTATTTACCCGTGTATAATGCGAACTTATTTTTCCCAAAATGAACACCTAAATTCGAGATGCGTATTATACACGGAATCCTTTGTTTAGGCTGACGCGACATTAGAATAACAAAGACACATAAGCGTGCGATGTAATTGGTCTTTAATTTGAGGGTAAACTAACCTACCAATGACATGTTAACAATTTGGATCCTTGAATAAATTTAACTAAGTATTTAAGCGAACAGCTGATCAACAAAACAGTTACTGTAATCTTGAGCAATCAAACGTAAACATGACTACAAAACTCGCCGGAACCAAGCGTCAAAGTTACACAGTGTCAGATAAGTTACGAATCATCAATTTCGCCGAACAGCATGGAAATCTCGCTGCTGAAAGAGAGTTCGGAGTATCTGAAAGTAATGTTCGCTTATGGCGGAAGAGCAAGGAAAACTTGAAAAAGATGCCTCGGTTGAAACGAGCAAATCGTGGCAAAAAAGCTGCATGGCCAGAACTTGAGGTTGGTCTCCTCGAATGGATCACAGAGAAACGGAACAATGGTCTCGCCATTTTACCATCGCTGGTGAGGCTGAAGGCCCTCGACATGGCAAAGAACGAGAAATATGGGATTCCACAAGGGCAGTTTAAAGCAGGCAACCACTGGTGTCAGCGTTTCATGAAGCGTAATGGCTTGTCTCTTCGCCAAAAGACAACTCTTGCCCAGCGGCTTCCAGATGACTATGAGGAGAAAATCGTGCGATTCCACCGCTACATTATCGATCTTCGCAAAGAGCACAATTATCCTCTTCATGTTATTGCTAACATGGACGAAACGCCACTAACATTTGACATGCCGCCAAATCGAACCATCAACAACTCGGGAGAGAAAACGATCAAGATTCGTACTACGGGTAATGAAAAGAACCGCATTACAGTCGTGTTGACCTGTGCTGGCGATGGAAGCAAACTGAGACCGATGGTAATCTTCAAAAGAAAGACTCTCCCAAAGGTTGCCAACAAGCACGGAGTTGTAATCGCCGCTCAAGAGAAAGGTTGGATGGACGGTGAAGGAATGAAAACATGGATCGACAAAGTTTGGTGTTCGAGGAGAGGTGGCCTGGGGAGAAGAAGAAGCCTGCTTGTTTGTGACGCGTTTGAAGCCCACGTGACCGAAAGAGTGAAAACAGCACTGACACGAGAAAACACGAACTTAGCAGTAATTCCTGGCGGATTAACCTCGATCTTGCAGCCGCTGGATGTCTCTTTAAACAAGCCGTTTAAAGATGGTGTTAGAAAGAGGTGGATGGAGTGGATGGCGGAGGGAATCCATGAATTTACAGCGAGTGGCCGCCAAAAGAAACCATCCGAGGAACTGATCCTTTCGTGGATCGCAGGAGCATGGCAGGACATTTCCGAAGAAATGATTGAATCCTCATTTCTAAAATGCGGGATCACCAACAGCCTTGATGGATCCGAGGACGACCTAGTTTACGAGGCCAACGATGACTGCAACAACGAGCTCGATGACTCGTTTGCAAGAGAACTGTTCCAGTCAGACTCCGAGTCCGAGTTTGAAGGATTTGATATGTGAAAGATGTTGTAACCATCATTTCGTTAGTTTGCCAAGTTAATTGAAATAAATAATGTTATACAATTTTACCTTCTTGTTGAGTAGTTTATTTTTCTTTTTTCTCAAAATTTGGTCTGAAATTGGGATTCGTATTATACACGGGCCCGCATTATACACGGGTAAATACGGTAAGTCTTCCCTAAAAAATCAATTCAAGATGAGAGAGCATTTTCTGGTTGCTACTGAAGAATGGAAATATTTGTTTGTTCATTTGGTCACACCAGAGAACATGTACTCAGAAGAAGACATCCCACAGAGAAAACAGGAAGCTTTTCATAAAATATTTTCCACTCACATTACAAAATAATTGACGGATAATAAACACAATAGCCTCTATTTTTTTGTGAAAATGTGCTTGTATATATTTGTCCTTGGACGTTATCTGTTCCTCAAAGCTCACAGTTTTCGTCAAACTTTACTCTTAGAAAATTGTTTGCTTCTCAGAACAGACACTTTCCATGGACAAATATCCATACATCTTTTTGCTCCAAATAGAGGCTGTTGTCTAGATACAAATTGCTCTCTTATAGTTTATTGATACAAAATAAGGAGCCAGTGATTCAAACTATTCAACAACTTAGCATATTTTTTTCACCAACAGAGTTCCCAACAATTCAAACCATGAAATTCCTGGTCAATAAAAAATGTTTAACAATATCCCATACATTTATGAACAGTAGGGGTTACTTGATAAAACACACAGATTCTGGACAACATGAATTATTAAAAACTGAATTATTGGATAATGCAATTCAAGACTTTTTATTGGCTTAGCCATTATGGTATATCAGCCAATTTACCATAATCTACAAATATGGTAAGCATACGCGTCAGCTTAAAATCAAAAGAGAGCTAAAAAATCCAGTTTCTTCTTACAAAATAATAATTTCTTGAGGGCGTTTTTAATAAAAAAAAATTATTCCACTCGCGCTTGTTGGATATGAGATGATTATAGCCAACGAGGCGCGTAGCGCCTCGTTGGCTATCTATCATCTCATATCCAACGCACGCTCGTGGAATAATTGTTAAATATATTCTGAACACCACTGTAGTTTGAGGCAGTGAGTCTCACTATCACACTTTCACCTTATCAACCGAGGGGCCTGTTCATTGAAGGTCAGGGTAACTTGACCGGCCTGTAAAGCTGTTCTGTTTTCATTAAAGATCAGTGTTGTGAACATGATTACATGAAACTTTCAGCTTAAGAAACAAAATGGATTGATGAGAATGCCAGAACTTGCTTCTCAGTTCTTTAAATTCTGATTCTGAAATATGACTTCAGGCCTACTAAGTTACTGCGACTTTTGAGAAATTTGACCTGGGGCCTGAACATTAAATGAAAATCAATGATCACAAAAAATATGCAGAGTGAATATTATTTCTTGACGACAATCGATAATTATAAAAACTTTTGCAATCAATTGCTCATAGATTACCAATATCAACTGATTAATTGACCTTGACTTAATCATCGATTGTCATCGACCATTGACTTCATAGAATTTTAGACCCCGATCAACCAAATAAAGACATTAACACGGTATATCAAGAATGTAAACGTTCCATAATCTGATCTGAGTGTTGCCTTTCCGTAAGATTATGATAAAATGATAAAAACGGTGATCTGTTCAGTTCAATTTCAAAGTTATCGTCCATGCCTGAGGTGGAATTCGAAACTGTCGAGGCTGTACTTGATATGTATGCATGAGAAGATAAAAACACGAGTGAGATCATAAATTTAAATCGTTCTCTTTCACAAAAGAGAAGAAAGAGTGTTTCCGTAACCATGATCACAAGCAATCAGGCATTTTTGAACAGCTTCCTAAAGTTTCGTTCAACTCGACCTCACTCACTGCAGTGATTCTCAGTGCAAGAAAATTAATAGAGAGCTTAAAATCTACTGCATATATCCCTCCAGAAAGACTACAATAGACACACATTGAAGCTGTAAGATTTTGTCGAATCGAGCGCTGCTAGAAGCTAAACGAGTCATTTCCTTGTGAAGGTATGAGCACCTGACATGTCACACCTACTATGTACGTACCAAGCCTTTGTGTACATCCGCCTCTTCCAAATACTTGCTGATACATGTGATGAAGGCTTTGCTGTCCTCGAAGTTCGTATCAAAGTTGGAAATGTAAGTGACAGAAGCCGGAGGTGCTTCCACTTGTGGCTGTTCGTCGGGAAGGGAAATTGCCTGAAGTTGTTGCACATTACAAAGTGCGTCCTCTAGAGTCGCCATCTTGCGTAGTGTCCCAGCGACCTTTGAGGGCTTCGGTGAAAGTTTCAGATCCTACCCTCCCTGGACGTCACAGATACAAGGCGATGTTGTCATTTTCAGCTTATGAATTTTTTTTTTTTTTTTTTTTTTTCAGTGAGAAACATACAACACGTCGGTGAATTGTTCGTCTGAATCCTTAATTTTGAATCATGCCTCTAAATTCTTTTACGCAATTCGAAAAAGGAAAGGTTTCTTGCTGAAATCTCCAGGGACGGAATTACAAGTATTTTTTTCTTCAAAAAAAAACACCTTTTCCTTATTGAGGGAGCTTTGTGATTTTCAGTTTTGCGGGTTTCGCTGTTGATTGGATCGGTTTTTCAGTTTTTGGACCAAAAAAGTTGGTGTTTTCGGTTTTGATGTTCAGAGCAGTTTGCGGATTTGTTTTTGCATTCGGTTTTCACGAAAACTCAGATGCAGTTTTTGATTTTTCCTTTTTGACGTCTTTAAAGGTGAAAGTGTTGCGGTTTTGTCAGGCTTGCATGCCGTTTTCGGTTTTGCTGCCTTTTTTCGTCGGTTTTTCAGTTTTGGAGATTTCTTCCTCCGGTTCTGTGGTTTCCCAGAGGCCCCAATGCCCCCCTCCTTATTGCATTTAAACTTAAGACTTTAGAAACAAACAGCCAAGAGCACTCAATTGAAATCACTGGGATCAAAATGACCTTCAAAATACCTAGCAATGCAGTTTTATACCAGTATATGCATGCAACATTTGAATTTTACCCTTCCATTCTTAAGGGGAACCTCCACTCTTAGCTTTTAGCAAAAAGTGCTCAAAATGTACCAAATGCACTTATCCATAGATGACATTAAAAATATTACCCTATCAAATTATCTGATTTTTATTATCATTTTCCAAAGGGTCTTACAGCCACTTCAAATTTCCTGTGAAGTTTGAAAGAGTACCAGTGAACTATCAGGTGAACTAACTATATACTAACAGTGGTGGATGGAGGGGTGCTCTCAATAATGCAATAGCATCCCATTGTGCATTTATGATAAGAAACTAGACACATGTGCAAAACACCTCTTCATGTATTTAATACATTTTTTTGTAAGGGCATGTGACACATAAATATCAAAAACGATTCTCTCAGCGCCCTTAAGATACTTGGTAATTACAATAACTATGAATGTTTGCAGATGAAAAACACTATATAAAAGTTAATTGCAAGAGGACCTTGTCCGTCATTCTCTACAATTACAAAAGCACACCAATGTTCTCATCCTTATGCATTCCATTTCACATACAGGCTACCAGGCAAAAACACTTTATGATTGTAAGATTATATAAATATTCAGCTGTTTACAAAATATTTGCAATATGTACTTGTCCCAATGCAATATACAAAGTTATTGAAAATCACTAATCTATTTCTGAGCATTTGGGAAATGGAGTATTTTAATAGCTACAATTCTTCTACCTATGCAATGAGCATTTCACCCTTCAAACCCAAAGAGTGACAAGCATCTGATTTCTCTTTTCAGTAATACGATTGAATCATTCATTAAGATAATGACAGGGTTCATACCTTTTTACAGAAACAAATTTCTAATTATCCACAACTTTTCCAGGCTCATATTGATTTTTCCAGGACTCAAAATTTCACATTTAGCCATTTCATTATCAAGATTTCAAAATTACAGTCTATACACATTTCTTACAACATGAATTCTGAAAACTTCACTGCTTGATTTAAGCAAATTTCCAGGACTACCCTGAACCTGTAGTCTTTTTCCAGGACTTTCCAATCCTGGAAAATGTCAAAATAAAATTCCATACACCACTTTCATAAATGGCTGCTGGATTGATATTCTTTTGTTTAAATTAGCCCTTCTGGCCTCGCTTGAGATAATGTATTCTTTTGAATTTTGTACTGGAGAACGAGGCCAAAAGGGCTAATTTAAATTTAAACAAAAGAATATTAATCCGGCAGCCATTTATGAAAGTGGTCTATAACTTCCCAGGTTTTCCAGGACCTGTACGAATCCTGTAATGAGAACAAAGGAAATGATCTCTACCCTAAGAAGCTTTCATCAATAAATGAAGTCTCCTTATCAGTACCACAGGAAATGTATAAAGAAAAGTATGGAGAATGTAGACCCTGGTGTTAGAGTGTAAAGGGTTCATAGCTTGATGGCAGGGAATCAGTCACCATTAGCAGGGTTCATACACTTTTTCAGGCCAAAGATTCAAGGACTTTCCAGGACCCTACTTAGAACATTTCAAGGACTTTTTGTAATGACAATTTTACCTCAAAACCAAGAAAAAATGTTTCTGTTAACATCTAGGTTTTGGGTTTACAGATGGCGCAAAACAAAAGCAGATATTTTTCGATGTTGTTCACTAAAAAATCAAGGACTTTCAAGGACCCAAAACGAAATTTAAGTACTTTCAAGGCCTTGAAATCAGCCTCCTGAAATTCAAGGGTTTTCAAGACGCGTACGAACCGTGCATATGGGTGTCTTACAAGCCCCCTAAGTCTGACTTACGACTTTTGAACCTTATCTTAATTGATAAGTGAAAATTAAGCATTTTCACAACTAAAAGACATCCTTCCAAAGAGATTACTTAAAAATTCCTATGCAATATACACACTGGATCAGTGCTTAATCCATGCAGTGGGAGTAACATATAAATACTGAATCAGAGAGGCCATCTTTTCATAGAAAAAGAATTGTCTGAATAGCCTTATACATAATAGAATATGTCAATTGTATTACTGGCCCAATTCTACAATATGATACTGCCAGCAGTAAAATAATCTACAAATTAACTGTAGTGGAATCAAAATGTAAAAATAAAAAAAGGAAAAAAATGGACACTATTCAAAAAATGTCATCTCAGTGAAGTGGTATCGACAAATCCTACTTTGTAATACTAAAGCAAAATAAGAATAATAAAAACCTTAAAGTGCACCTAAACCCAAAAATTTTTTTTCGCTTAACGCGATAAGCATATTTTTTGGAGTATTTCTGTGCAAACATTTTTTTATTTGCTCAAATCTTCAATTGTCTGTGCCCAGTCAAAATACGGAAAATCGGCCGCCATCTTGCCCCATGGCCGAGTTTAAAGAGGAATGGCTCTAGCGGGTAATGTGACGTCAAATCGAGAACACGAAAGTCTGCATTTCACACATTTTCGCTTGCTTGGGAAGGTTGTAGTCGGTTTTGTCCGAAAATATGCCAACTAAGTGTGTTATAGGAGGATGTAGCAACGTGCGAAATTTGCAAAAGGGTATCACGCTTCATACATTCCTCATACAACACACCTGGTCGGCATATTTCGGACAATATCGACCACAACCTTCCCAAACAAGTGAAAATGTGTGAAAAGCAGACTTTCATGTTCTCGATTTGACGTCACATTATCCGCTAGAGCCATTCCTCTTTAAACTCGGTCGTGGGGCAAGATGGCGGCCAATTTTCCGTATTTTGACTAGGCACAGAAAATTTAAGATTTAAGCAAATTAAAAAATTTTTGCACAGAAATACTCCAAAAAATAAGCTTATTTCGTTAAGCGAAAAAAAATTTTTGGGTTTAGGTGCACTTTAAAGTTGACAAAGCTGATTCCAAATAATTCCTTGCTCTTTAGTTTGTTATCAGTGCTCAAATAATGTAGTTATTAAAAAAAATTCCAGTCAGAAAAAAATATTCATAAATTTGTTGAAAAGACAAAACTTCAATTTGTATTTAATACATTGTGAAATTCACTCAGTACCCTGTAGAAAATGAAAGTAACATTTGCTGAGATGGCCTTCACCTTTCACTACCAAGATCACATTAGTAACTCTCCTTAATGTCTGCCATACAATTCTTGATGTTAGTTTTGAGAATTTGGTCTTGAATCAACTAGTAATCCGTCCAATTTATGTTTACCATCACTTGTCTGCTTGACATATATTGTAAGGAGAAATTCTGTCTTGATCACTCATGGATGTCAGAGAGTTAAGGAGTTAATTTTAACCAATATTGGAAGGAACTAGTATAGAATCCACAATTTCGGCAACTTTTGATTCTTTTTTGCCCTCTAACTTTCACTTGAAAGGGCAAGAGTCATTTATGATCATAATCCTAGTGTTTGCATAGCCCAGGAAAATTACTGAACACTGTTTAGACACTCCCACACATATTATATCCAAGGCTGTGCTCTAAGGAAAATTGAATGGGACCCTGTGCTCTGAAACTGTGAAATCCAGGGTGTCCAGCATATGCTTTTTATGAAAAAACTAAAATTCCTGAGTCGCCCAAGAGCAATTGTTAGGTGCCAGGGGTCACCGGGTGCTGCTAGACCATAGCTTTGATATCACACTGGCAAAGTATTGGGCCAACATTCTCAATGTTAAATTAACACTTAACTGTACATCTCCTGATTTAGGGTTATCGGTTATCAGTTGAAGATGGTGAGGTTTGACTGACAGGGCTCGACACTGACTTTTCAACTTACTAGCCAAGAGGCTAGTGACATCGTAGATGTTGCGACAATTTCAGTTTCTTTACTGGCCTAACTGACTAGTGAAAATTGAAAACCACATGCCAAAACTTAATTTCTACTAGTGTGTGGCTAGTGGATTACCGTTGGTGTTGAGCCCTGACTGATACACTACTGCTTGACCAAGACTAGCAGTATATCAATCTCAATACTGCACTCCTTAATTGCTCACTCGTCTCTATAAATGCTTGTGATTTTAATCAAATTGAGAAACAAATCGATGAATCAATCATTTTCCCTCATCATCAAAACAAATAACCAACAGATGTTTCATACTTCCAATTTCCCCACTTTTCTTGAATGATAACACTTTGTGGCTTTTCCATGATTAATTTTTTTCCTTTGGAACTTTTCTTGTTTGAAGCCATTACCATAAAATTTCAGTTGGATGATTCTCCAATAAGTTAATCACTTAAATGTCCCAGGACTGAGGTGAAACCTGGTGCTAATGCAGTTCTCACAAACATTCAATTCGTTGTCTCACTTTATACAAGGATTCTACAAGGAGGATGAAAACCCCACCCCCCCTCCCCTCCCTCACCAAAATAAAGGTAGCCCACGGGAGACCTACAGGAAATATGTACATATTCACACGTAGACGTCACCTACCAAACTTGCAAAATATGATCAGCATCGCATTAAACTCTGCATGCTGTACAATTCTGCCGTTCCGGAGAACTCGTGAATCCAGCACGCTTTGAGCTCCCGACCGAATCTCAAGAAAAACTTTACAAGACCACTTACAAAGTGGATGAAAACGGGCAAAGATAAGAAACTTAATTTATGCATGATTCTACAAATCTCTACATACACAAATACCATGCATGAATTCCATGGATTTCGCAAACATGAGAAATTTGCATACATCAACCACAGCCACGCCAATCAGCTGTTCCAGGGCAGTTCAACATCCGAGTAAACTTTCAAACAAAATTTCAAACTATGAGCCTTCTCGAAGCGTTTTCCGTACTGGATGGGCCGTTCGTGACAGCTTCAGTTTTGCATTTTGTAGGGGTTTCGAGCAGTTCGGGTTTATCCCCTTCTAAATGTTTGATTGCCTGCACGATCGTATCCAAATTTTGATGAGAAGTCGTCACTGATTTCGGCGATTTGTCGTTTGATTTCAACCTGACATCCACTAGATCTAATTCGAGCTGTCTCTTCTTCTCCTCCACGCTGATTCTTAGTCTCCTTTCACGTTCTAGTTGGCACCTTAGTTCAATGAGCTCCTTTTGTATTTCCTCGATGTAGTCATCACTTGGTAAAACGTTGTTGTTTTCATCGTCCTTGTCAAGTTCCTGTGCACGTGCTTCTTTATCAATTTTCGACTTTTTCGGCGGAGATCGCTTTAGATCCGAGTTGTTCATTCCCTCTCGATCGTACTGGCTCAATATTCGCTTGAGAGTCGTGTTCTGTTGCAAAAGACGAGTCTTGTCTTGTTCCAAAGCAAAAATATGCTCAGCTGTTTGCTGAAGTATCGCGGCCTGTTCAGGAAATCAGTAAGGAAAATAAGTCAGGAATAAGACTACAATCATCAAGCAGGAAATTCAGACCAGTTGTGCTCAGTAACTTAACTGAATGCAACATAAGAGTAACAGGAAATACCTTGCTTAGTTTTTCGCCTTCGCTGTGTGGAATCAGCAATCTCAGTGCTTGGAAACCAGAGTTAATACTTTGCATACGTCGTCGTTCGTTCGAGTTGGCAATTTCCCGCCGCAATTTTCGCTCCCGTTCTCGATTATCCACCACTTCAACTTTAAATCTGCAACAAATAAAGACGAGAACGGTGCAAGATGAAATGGCATGAGTGTTTCAAAGTGCAGATAAAACGCACAGATCATGAAATACACCGGCTGCATTTCCAATATTTTTACCTGCCATCGTCATCTTCACACAGCTCGTCCGCCTCGTAAGATTTACGTTTCTCTGCCGTTCGCTCATAAAATGACATCGCATTGACCTCCAAAAAGCAAACAATTTAGATGATATCCTTATCTCTTTTGCTGTAGCCGAGGATTGCGGAAAGCGGAAAGCTTTGCTGCAATTCAAGCCAAACAAGCGAACGACTACCAGTTCCGAAAGACCACTAAATCGGCGGGAAACAGCTGGTTTTAGTGATCAGGTGACCGAGACCCAAAGTAGAAAATTTGAATGCGGCACAGCAGAGGAATGCCATTTGATAAGCTACTAAGAAGGTAACTATTGATCAAAATTACATTTCCGAAAATTTCAACTTGCGAGCCAACAAACCGAAGCTCTGATAAAAGTAATTATCTTCTTACAACAGAATTATTGTCACTTTATTTCTGACCTTTTAAAAATACTTCCTACGAATCACACAAGCATGTAATTCACACGGACTCAGAGATTAAAAGGAATTTCTTATTACCTCTTTAAAAACAATGCGCCACACTTCCTGACCAATCAGGGCTGACTTCAGAATACGTGTTTGTAATCAGTCAGCCCAGCTTTCCCTCGAAATTATTTCATTGGTTTCCAGAGAATATGATCAGCTGGGAATCGGTATATAATCAGCTGTTTATTCCTACTTTGCTTCGACAAAAAAAAAAAAAAAAAAAAAAAATCCTGTTCTCCGAACAGATAAAACATTTTTGAGCTTCATATTTACAAGCTTTATTGAACGACAGCCGGACCTCGAAAGGCGAAAAGTGAAGAACTCATTTGCATATTTATAACATTTTCCTCCCTGTTCCAACTGTAACTTATCCTTGACATAAACAGTGATACGATATAAGCAGAGGAAAAAGGGAAGCGGGGATTGTCGCTTGGAACGATTCGAGGACCTTTGTTCTTTTTACCTGGATTGATGTTTTGTGGCAAAAAAAAGAGACAGATGGAGAAATGAAGAGCAATAACAAAGGCCCTTGCCAACAGAGAAGTCGACCTGGATAATGCACGGCCCTGAGAACCCCTATAACATTTTGCCAGATGACCCTTTCTTGGGTGTAAAGAGCAGGGGTGGATCCTCGAGTAAATGACATGTGGTAAAGAAAAAACACAGTTACTTTGCTTTATTTTTCCTCCTTTTTCAGTTGATCGATTGCATCCGCCGAACATCGTAACGTGATTAACAAACACGCGTTGCGAGGGCATCCAGTTCATTTGCGTGGGAAGCCCGCATGTGATTTTAGAGAGGCGCGGCTGCTAAGCCTCAGTATCTACAATGATGAGTTCTTCGACTTCTAATATTCTAGGGAAGGACTATACTTCAAGTATCAACCGGAAGAAATCCTTAAGAAGTAAGTAATTTTTTGCACTGAAGACTTTCTTTATTATCATTTTACATTAGGGTTCAAAGTTACCCCAGGTTTTGAAGATCTTGTCGTGCGTGATCAACCAGTACACTTCACAGGATCATGTGATGTGATACATTTCATTAATTGAACTTCGTATGTTTGATTCGATGACAAGTTCTCTATGGACTACTCCTGACTTAAGTAGCCAATAATCTTAAACGTTTCAACAGAATAAGTTGAGCCCATTAAAGAGAAAGAGAGCGAAGAACTTTCAGATCTTTATGACCACTGCAGGGCCAATAACAGTTAAATGGTGTGTTGTAAACTTGATCACGAAGTTTGAAATCTGTTCTTAATATCCGTGAACTTGAATTCGAGTCCGTTTCATACATACTCTTAAAATTTTTCGGAATGATGATATTTTGTGGAATACATACTGCAGTGATTTGATTTTGTAAAAGTGTCTATTTACATTTTAATTATTGACCCCAATCATTAACAGGAGGACTGCTTTCTTGTTGTTTTGAGATTTTAAGCCAGAGCTGCATCTTTGAAAGTAACACATACTTCTCTCCAGCACTGTATAATCAAATTTGACAATTTCCTCCCAATCAGTTTCCATTATGGTTAAAACAGCACACAAAAATTTAACTCCTTGCTTGAAGTCAAGGGTTTCCACACTAGTTGCATCTTCTTAAAAATCAATTTCTTTCCAATCATAAATGTCCTCTAGCTGCAATATTATACTTCTCTTTACACATTGCTTTTCTCTAAACCCTAAAAAGCCCTTCACTCTGGCTAAAATATCTGTGGTAAAATGTTCTGGTAAAATTTAGGGTAAAATTAAAAAAATGTGTCCATGAGAATGATGATTCAGCCCCATCTCTCGAATTTTGTCCATAGAACCCTTTGGGTAATAAGCTATTTGACATGAGATGCATTTACCTATTAATTAGCCTAGGTAGCTGAAACTCCCATGAGAGACAGAGATTCAAACCTTTAGAAAATAAAAAATTGGTTTTCATAGTTTGGCAAGGCTGCAACTGTGAGGGCTTAAAGGGGAGGAACATGAGGAGGGTTCATTTCGCATTTCCTATGATAATTTTATCAAAAAAGGCCCCAAGATTTCAATTGTATTTTGAGTTCATCCTTGCATGAAGTGGAGGTAATCCAGTGTGCAGACCCAAGCACAGACTTACGTCTTGTAACGGTTAAAAACCTTGAGATAGCAGAAAAAGGTGATGAAGAATCACATTAAATAGAATGTTGAAGGAAGGAAAACACCATCTTCCTTTTCCACAGGAAAAGTTTCAGGAAGGAGAATGTCGTGTGAAAATAGGAGGCCAAAAATGAATGAAAATAGAAGGTCTCTAGACAATGGTTGGAATCTCTGGAGTTAGTGGTACAGATGTTCAATTTGAATGGATTTCAGATCAAAAATGGTATCAGACTAGTTTGATTTGTATTTCACTTTGTCTCATTTAAATCACCATAACCCTCAATCATGGTAAAACACAGGTCAAACTACAAAATAATGAATGAAAGGGGTAAGTTTCTAAAGAAACTGTAGTGCTGTGTCGGTGGGGGTAACAAAGTAATTCGGTGATATCAACTAAGTTGAAATTGTAAATTGGCCACCGCAAAGAGTTAAAAAGCTAAGTCTTTACAATGGGCAATTTACAATTTCAAATTAGTTGATACTACCAATTTGAAATTAACAGGTCAAACTAGTTTGAGTTCCTTTGGAGGCAAAATCATTTTAAGCTAAATCAGGTGTGCATGGGGGTTAGTCACTGCTCAGCTTTCCTACATGCATCCAAGACTTGCTCTTGAAGTCTTAATATCCACTCATCTTCTTTTCAAATGTAACATTCTTTCTCTCTTGACTAACAGATGTCAGAGGAAAATGGTCAGGAAAGTTCAAAGTTACTCCTAAAGGAAGATACACAAAAGGACCTTCATGGCAACTTGCAGCTTGACAAATGCACCAGTACCTTAGCTGTGGTATCCACCGTCTCAGAAATGCTGGATCAGGGAGATGTAACATCAGTCATGACAGATCTTTCTGCAGAGGATTCTGTTCTACATGGGTCATCAGTTCTTCATGAAACAGAAGCAATTGCTTCTTCTAGTGACTTGGAAAGCTCTCCCTGCCTCTCAGATACACCGGTTTCAGCAGATTTGCTTTCAGACTCAACTGTCATTAACCCAACTGTAGGGCTGCTTCAACAGCCTGTCGTTTTGACATCGTCTGTGTTGCCATGTGTACTGACTCATGTGCAAGGAACTTCAGAGCTTCTCGCTGGTGAGCTACGGGAGAGGGGAGAAGGTCAAGAGGAACTGTTAATGGTGAAAAGGGAAGACAGAGAGGTCCTGGAACCTTGTGTTGTGGTAAGCCCTTTGAAATGCCAAGAGGATTCATTTCCAAGTTGTGAATGTAAACTAAAATACCTGTGATAGTTGTCTCTGATATATTTGCCTCCATAGGTTTTCTTTGTAGGCAAACAGAACATGATTATTAGTATTCCATACAATTCTTATGAAGTTAACTTGAGAAATTCCATTTATCAACTCAGTTGATACAACAAAAATTATCTTGTTAGACCCGCAAACCAACACAACACCACAGTTTCTTTTATAATCAGAAAAATACCCCTTACAATATCACCTAGGATTTGATTTGGTACATGTAACTTTTTATGGCTGATGGAGTGGTTGTAAAATCAGAGGGTTTTTTCTTAATTCTTAATAAACCAACACAATAATCATATAGAAGTAATGAAAAACTTTTGAATCTAAATCTGATATTGTTGAACAATTTAACCACTATTTTGTCAATGTTGGCCCTCACCTTGCCGGTACCATTAAAGAGTCTAATGATAATCCCCTAAAATACATAACCAATTCACCTGTTTCAAGTTTTTTTATTATCACAGAAGCTGAAGTCTCTAAATTATTCTATGAACTTAAGGAAAGCAAAGTAGCATTGGACATTCCAGATAAATTGATTAAAATAGCTGCTAGACCACTTGCTAAACCTTTTACACATATTTTTAATGAATCTTAAAGAACCCACTCACGAGATTACTGTGATGTGGTCTGGCCTGTTTACTGGGAATTGGGGGGAGGGGGCATCTTCAAATAAAGTTTCTTTTGAATGTTTGTAAACTGCTGATGCAGTCCGGCCAAAGTCCCCCGAAAAGTGTTGTGATGCGCATTTGATCATATCTTCATGTTAATTTAAGCAATATAAATATTAAATTATTATTATTATTATTATTATTATTATTATTATTCTCTATTCTCACTGGTGTTGTCCCAGATGTCCTTAAACTGTCCCAAGCTACCCCTGTTCATGAGAATGGTCCAACTACTAACCCAACTAACTATAGGCCAATTGCGATACTATCACCCTTCAGTAAGGTCCTTGAAAAACTAGTCTATGATCAGCTATATTCATTCCTGGAAAAAAATGAGATCCTCTATAAATATCAGTTTGGATTTAGGAAAAACTTCTCCACTGAGCAAGCTATACTTGAATTAACTGATAAACTTAAAGATGCAATCGATAAAAAGGAGTTAACTTGTGGTATTTTTCTGGATCTATCAAAAGCTTTTGATACTGTTAATCACAAAATTTTACTTTCTAAACTCCATGTGTATGGTGTCAGAGGTACTCCACTTAACTTGTTTGAAAGCTACCTAACTAACCATAACCAATCTGTATGAATAGGCAATGTTGAGTCTGGGAAGCTAACTGTAACTTGTGGTGTCCCTTAGGGATCCACACTCAGTCCCTTGCTCTTTCTGCAGCTATATATAAACAATTTACCTAATTGTTATGACAAAATTTCCTTTCGAATTTTTGCTGGTGATACTAATATCTTTTTTTCTAGTAAAAATCCAGCAGAGATAGAGTCTGTAATGAACCTTGGAATTAAGGTAGTACTTCATTACTGTAGCATTAACAAGCTGTCTATCAACTTTAAGAAAACAAACTACATGCTTATAATTATCACCTCAAAAAGCTACAAATATTATTTTAAGTAATTTAGCACGCAAGACACCTATTAAATATTTAGGTGTGTTTATTGATGAGCACTTGAATTATGGTCCTCAAATCTTACATATTAATAATAAATTTAAAAGTATCATGTAACATGGGAATAGTTAACAAAGTTAAGTACTACCTTCATATTCATACTCTGAAGCAATTATATAACACTAATTTATCCGTATTTGAACTATGGTATACCTAGCTGGGGCAACACATATAAGTTGCGATTAAACAAGCTAATCTCAAAGCAAAATAAACGTATCCGTAATATTTTCTTTGCAGATAGTAGGGAAAGCCCCGCTCCATATTACAACGTTCTTAACATTCTAAAACTGGATAACATTTTTAAATTAAAGATTGCCACGTTCACTCATAAAATTCTTAACAATAAAGAGTGCATTCCTGCTATTTTCTCTGACTTTGCCCTCCCTACAGCAAATATACATTCTTATAATACTCAATATGCAAGCATTCAGAACCATAAAAGAACTAACTATGGGAAATTCACGTTTAAATATGGGGCAGCTCTAATTTGGGAAACTATTCCAAAAGAATTGAAGTCTCTTAATAGCTTTGCCTTTAAAAGAAATTATAAAACCTTTCTATCACAAAATTCAATGATAACAGCTCACACCCTCTTCTCTTTAGCTTCTTGTCTTCCTTGAACAATGCAGCAGTAGAATATGTAATTAGGTTATTTTTACTTTCCTTCTTTTCTTCTTTTTCTCTTCTTTTCTTTTTTTTTTCTCCTATTTTTCTTTTTTATTATAAATTCTAAATTTAGTATATTATCGCACTGTATCAGTAAGTCTAGTATTCATTCTATATATTTATTTTAAGAACTATTTTCTTAATACCCTAATTTATTATTACCTTGCACTTATATCTTGGACCTTGGACCTCTCTATTTACAGTGGACAGTGACCAACACGAAAGCTATGACTACTTTGGTCACTGTGCAGACATATTCAAACCCTCATGATATCTACTTCTCATTATCTTCTTCACCTAGTTATATAAGTCATCTTATACTGTATTACTTTGAATAGTGCGAAATAAACTTGGACTTGAAAAAGTATCACAAGGATTCAATTGGAGTCAGACTGAATATGGGCAAGGCAATCACAGACAGTATTTTTACACAGAGGGACCTGGCATCATTTGTGCCTGGGGAGGTGGGGGATTGGAGGATTTTGGTTGTCTCAAGATGTAACATTTACCTGATCTCCCCATAAGGCTCTTAGAATGAGGATCCCCCTCCATTCCCCTAGAAACCATGTGATCCCCTCCCCAAATCCTCTACCCCCCCCCCCCCACCACCCTGGCCTGAAATAATGACTGGTCTCTGAGTTCATATTTTTCTAATAGGTTTTCTTTATTCCTCTTGTTTTAGTTTACTACATCAGAAGCATTGCAGAGCAGCAGTGCTTCAGAAACACTCAGCTCTTCATCCGCAACAGACGTTGTAGTCACAGCACACCCATCCAGCTTGACCTACTTGCGGCAAATCTTTGAACAAGACCAAGTTACTTCACAGGGTCAGATTGTATCCGTTCTGCCTCATGGCATTGCATCATCTCTGTCGCCAACCTTACCGGAACTTCACCAGTGCAAATGGGACAACTGCTGCGAACATTTTTTGTCCCTGGAGGATTTGGTTGCGCATGTCAATGAATACCACATTAGAACTGAAGCAAGTGAATACAGTTGCCTTTGGCAGGGCTGCGCGCGCAACGGAAAGGGCTTCAATGCCCGGTACAAAATGTTGATACATATGAGAACACATACTGGAGAAAGGCCCCACCGTTGCAATCATGACTCTTGTGGAAAAAGCTTCTCACGGCTAGAGAATTTAAAAATACACACCAGGTCTCATACGGGAGAAAAGCCTTATGTTTGCCCTGTGGCAGGCTGTAATAAGCGGTACTCCAATTCCAGTGATAGATACAAACATACTCGGACTCATTCAGAGACCAAACCTTACCACTGCAAAGTGGTCAACTGTTTGAAAAGGTATACGGATCCGAGTTCATTGAGAAAACATTATAAAACAATCCATGGGAAAGACATTATTAGTGAAGAGCAGGATTAATGAATAATGACACATTTATAATTACTGTTAGACTGCTCCATACTTTTTCTACTCTGATAATATATTTTGTTCACAATTTTTTAAACGACACCTGAAAATAGTGGCTGAAATATGGAACCACTTTTTGTCGTTTGTATGGGAGCACCTAGACGACACACTTCAATTTAGTAACCATACAAAGTTTCATTTAGGCAGCTGTTATTTTATACTAGCGATTTTCATATTATTTAGCGAGAGATACATAGTTGAAGGTACATGTAAATACCTAGTAACAATCCTCTATTCCTATGTACAATTCCAGATTATGTTTTTTTTTTCCAAGATATTCGCTGCAATGACGTGAAGTTTTCCTTTTTCTTACCTATTTGGGCCATGTACTATCTTTTTACTTTGAGGAACATTTATCGGTGGGGTAGTTTGTTTTATTTCAGTCGTCATTTTGAAAGAAGGTCAATCGGGTTGGCAATCAAAACTGAAGTTCGTCGTGTCGTCAGTCGAAATTTAATCTCGTCCAATAATGCCGCACCAGAGATGTTAGGCTTGTTAAACTCACATCTCACGGTTCCACGGGTAGGGCAATCACTCGTGCATTTTTCGGAACGATACAGTTGAATTAGACGATTTCACTTTTGATTGACTGAGTTAAAAATTATGAGCACGAGATTTCTGTAACGGGATAGTCGTTAGGGTTAGTTCCGAATAAATTAGCAGGCATGGAGAACGAGAGCGAATAATTTAATTTTATTTTTATTTTTATTTTTATTATTATTATTATTATTATTACTATTATTATTATTATTATTATTATTATTATTATTATTATTATTATTATTATAGAGCAATTAGGTGTCAAAAGTAATCCAGGATTGCATTAATTTTGCTTTATTTCACTCTGTGATAGGTCCAGAAATTTTGCACCACTCTCAATTCATCACATGCCAAACTAACACTAATCATACGATTTTGGTCGCCTGCGCTTTAGGCGGTTTGCTTGTATTTACCTTGCGTTCTCATTGGCTCTTCAAATATGTTCCTCTCTTTTGATTGGCCGTCGTACTCTCTTTGGTTTTGTTTTCACGATACTCAATCGCAAAACGCTCTAAAGCTGTTATTGGTTCAAATTCTAGTGACAAGATAGGTTCAGGATATCATTTTGCTTTATTTATAATCTTACATTGCTTTGTGTTTCAAACGGGATAGATAGCGTGCAGCGTAGGCAATCAAATTGCAGCATTTATGATAGACTGTTAGGAGAATTTTACTCAATCTATATATATTTGAAAGGTATTGGTAAAGAAAATGAAGTGTAGTCAAAGTTTACTTGTTGATATGTTTTTGTTATAGTGTTTGTGTGCACCTGAAAATTTAAAGGCAGTCTCGTTCTCTCAAGTCCCCGCGTCCAGTCCAACAACACTAAGCCACAGTCCATCCGACAACGCACAGTTGCATCTGAGTTCACACGGTTACGTCCGATTCCGATCGATTTCGGACGATATCGTCCGATCTCACATGATATACAGTCTGATTCCGGAACGTGAAGTCCTTGTAGGGTCCTAGCATGCGGAATGTTTTTTTCTTTTGTTTCCTCATTCTATCAATCATTAGGGTGTCTTTTTGTGTTTTTGTGACCAATTCCGAGAACACTTTCGAGACTCGGAAAGGAATGACAAGGACCCATCGAAACCAGTCGCTAGACATTTTAATTTACCTAATCATTCTAAGCAACATATGGCAATCTGCGGTCTTTCCTTACACTTAGGTAGCACGGAAAGCCGTAAAAATCTTGAACAAAAGCTCGTCTTTCAAACCAGCAGTCTAAATCCCACAGGGATCAACGAACGCTTTTCATTCCACTAATTTACTCTTATTTTTCTCGTTGCCATGTTCCCACCAATAACGTAGCTCCATTTTCTGCCTTTAAAAGCACACACAACCCACAATTCCTCTATTCGCTCCGACGAAGGGCTAACGCTCGAAACGTCAGCTTTTGTAATCGTTACGGTGGCCAATTTACCATTTCAACTTTGTTGATATATCCAAATTATGTCTTTTTGTGTTGTCACTGTTTCTCGTCGTTCTTTAGTATTTTTTCGCTGGTTAGTTAGCTTCTGTTGTTTCTATATCACGTATCTTCGTTCATTAGTTTCTTTCGTAATATAAGCGTTAATTGCACTTTAAGTTAGCTAGTCGTTTTCGCATATATAAATTAGCTTTTCTCAGTTCAGAGTTTAGTCTTCCGTTAGTCATACAGTAGTTCGCTTTAAGCAGTTACTCCAGTTTATCTTTATTTCGCCTTTGGGCAGTTTATATTCGTCCAAAAGTTTCGTAGAAATCGTAACAATGTAAGTAGTGTCATTTCAAGTTTGTTCAGTTCGTTCAGTGTATTTCTTTCCTGTTACTTTTACTAGTCAATTGTTATAATTTCGTATTCATTTATTGTTTTAAGTTTCAACCCACATACCATCAACATCATTCGTACCGAATAAATCGTCTGGAAAGAGTACCATATAACCCCATACATTAATTATGCATTCCACTTCTTTGTCTTTCACGACAAAACTTTAAAAACAAAGTCTACTAGTCTGAATGCATAATTAATGTAGGGGGCTATATGGTACTCTTGCCAATCGTCTTTATCATCGTGGTGTTGTGAGGTTACTTTTACTGCAGTTACAGTCCTCTCTCGAAGAGTGCTATGTAACTTTCGGCGGTCACGTCAGATTATGAATGGTCCGACTCTGATTTTAGACCGTTCCGCGTAGTTCCAAACGATATTCGTTTTAAATGGTTCATTAAAACTTTGCGGCCTCAAGGCATTTAGTTTAAAATGCGTAACGCATCTGCCATATAGAGTGGACCGTCTATTTCAGTAAGACCGCTAAATTTAGGATGCGCCTCTCTTTAAGGAAATTAAACTTTGGTCCTATGCGATTTTTGGCATTTCCTCCACTGAATTCGGCGCTTGTCCATTCAGGGTACACCTTTCTAACGTTACGCGAATGCCACCTACAAAAGGGTACCATGCACTATTGGGTCAATTTTCCATTATTTAAAGGCTAGATAAAGCACTCTTCAATTAGGTGTCAAAATTAATCCGGAATTTCATTGGTTGGCTCTGTGACTGGTCCAGGAAACTCGTGCCGGTCTCTAAAACCATGCACAACTCAGTCAATAACGTATTCCCGCGCTTCAGACAGTTTGCTTGTTTTAAATAAGGGAGTTAAAGAAAACCACGTAGGAAACGGCAAAAGGAACGTCACTAAACGAAAGGTTTGATGAACAGAACAATGACACTGTGCAAGTGCATTATAAATCTTTGTAAATATTTTTGCGTCCTCTGCAAAACAACAACGTAAAATGACCAAACTTTGTGTTGCCTGAAGAGCGTGAACGACGATGGCAAATTGTTTTAAATTTCTATTCATAATTTAACACTGAGTTCCATATTCAGTTTCGAGATAGTTTTAACAGCGAGAAACAAACTAAATGACTTTTAAAGTATCGCGAAATTCGTAGGTAAAATGTAATTTCGTTTTTTAACGGACGTTGTCCGAGGCGTCGTCGTGTTAAAACTAGTCTACCTATTGGATGAGTCAGTCATTGGCTACCTGTGTCATTTTCTTCACCCAGATTGGCTGTTTTTAATTGTACTCTAGCTCTCGTTTTGGTTTCACAACAATTAATCGAAAAAGCTCTCTAAGAAAATGTACACATGTCACGCGTATCGTTACAAATAATTGCACTGAAAGGTATGATTCCAGGTACACACAAAAAAATCTTGCTGAACCGATACTGCCAGCAGTGTTTTCCCTCCGCCTCATTGTTGTCTTCGTAAAGTTCATGCTGCTAGCGACCTGTGATTCGTCCAAAAAGTGATATTACCAGACTTACATACGATGGAAAGTAGTTTTGTTACTGTTGTTTGCAGGAAAGTGATCCACCATATTGACTGCAGAAAAAAAAGTAAAAGTCAATTGAGGCATGGAACAAGGTAATTTCGTTTTATCAAATGAATTGATAAATGTAAACTGGCCACGATAAAGAAGTCTCAAGCTGAGCGTCAGCCCTTTGTCGCAGCGAATGATAAGCGTCAATTTGACGCTTTCGCTTATGTTGAGCAAATTCTCCATGATCTCATATCAATCTAGTAACAAAAACTGACAGTTATTAAAAAATTCCTTACTACTTCTGTGCCGGAAAGGCGCCTGCGAAACTTCTTCTTGGTAAGTGGTCTGATTGAGTCCGATGAGTTGACCAAAGTTGCCGTTCATTCTTGAATTACATTTTCTCGAGGGAGGGGTGCGCTCAATGCGTCTCTGAGGGACTGGGGGAAGAGAACAACTTGATGTTTGGTCTTTTGGTATCCAAACCATGTATGTTTTAAGCTGAAGGGAAACGAGAACAGAAATAACAATTACATACATTCAGGCTTCTCATTAAGGGGGTCTCAAAACGGCTAAAACATTGAACCGTTAGCTGTAAATTTGCCGAAATCTTTAACCTTTAGCCGTAAAAGCCATTACCCTACTGAGACCTCCCTTTTAAGCACACATTGCTTCACACACAATGCTAACACTCCACAGAGAGACGCCCAGTTCAAGACACTGAGTTGTAACATTTTTACTTCCTTTCTAAGATGAAAGACCCTGGATACCATACCATGTCTAGCGGTACCTACAACTCGAAGACCAAATTTGCCCCCACTCTCTACCCCCTGCCTGGGGCTTGATAGTTCGGCTGCCATAGTCACTTAAGAACTCAAAGAACAATATAATTTGAATATATCAACAAAGTTGAAATGGTAAATTGGCCACCGTTAAGGTTATAAAAGCTGACGTTTCGAGCGTTAGCCCTTCGTCGCGTTAAACCTTCGTCGCGTTAGCCCTTCGTCGCGTTAGCCATTCATTCGCTCCCACGAAGGGCTAACGCTCGAAACGTCATCTTTTATAACCGTAACAGTGGCCAATTTACCATTTCAACTTTGTTGATATATTCAAATTATTTCGTTACCCCCACCGACGCAGCGCCAAACAGTTTCTTTAGAAACTATCAGCCTTTATTCAAAGAACAATAGAAAATTTGCCTCTAATTTCGTTTTTCTTTTTCTGTTTCTTACCCTATCACCAGTTTGAAACGGAAAGAATATCCTTGGATGAGGTTTGTTTCTGTTCACGTGACTTAAAATAGTCCTCCTTTCCATACCTGCGTTCTGAGATCTCCGGTGCGCATGAGCCTCAGAGGGATCTCTGCTGCTCAAATACAAAGCACATTCAAGTATTGTAAGATTGATGTATTTTGCATCGATAGGCTTTCACGAAACTTTGAAGGGAGAAGACTAACAAAGATATCTTTACGCTTCCATTTAAATTTTTCGTCTGAGTTTGATTAAAGATTCATGAACCTTTTCCTGGAAAAATGATGAACAATGGACCTTTCAGCGTGTAATTTTTTTAGTACTTTTTTTCTTTCCCAGTTTAAAAAATCCTTTTCCTATGATCGTTCTGCGTTATGGTTGTATTTTTATTTTACTTCAATTAATAATGAAAATTAACCACTCTTGCCACTAAGAAGTATCTTCCTTCGTTTTCGCGCAATCACGTTTCTTTCCACCATGACTTCCTAAGGGTACCCTCGGTTGAAAACTGAACTTAAGGATAAAATTATGTACTAATGTCAACATAAGAATAAAGCTGATAAAGAAGGGCAATTCTTTTTTTTTTTTGTGGCGAAGAACGTCAAAAATGCCTTTAAGTTAACGAGAAAGTAATGCTGAAAACTTAAGTACAACACAAACTTTGTTGCTATACAGGACAGCACCATTGTTAAGGAGTTTACAAGAAGATCTAGGCTTTTATCATGAAAAAAGACTCACCCGGATATGTTAGTCATCGTAGGTTTTTTCAAAGCATTCTCGAAGTAGTTCTTCAAATTTGGCGGCAAACTACTAGAATTCTGACACGCTTTGGCTTCCTTCACTGCCAAGAAGATTCAAACAAGGATCAGTGTAAAGAATAAAGTACAAATTCGTAAAGATTTTACATTCGTGTAAATAAATGATGATTAACTATGGCCAAGAGAGCCGAAAAATAAGGAAGAACTTAGAAAGCAGCTTCTCCAACCTGTAGTAGCCCAATCTTTATAAGATATGCTTCTACCACTTGTCTTTGATGCAAGAATTTCATACAAGGTTTCCCTCATTATTTCTTAAAGTTTCCAGCGAGTGCACCGCTAAGACCGACAAAAAATTATTTTTGAACCAACACCAACTCCCAGGCTGAGAACACTTCGTGTAAGAAGAAGTTGATTTTTTGCCTTCTCAACGTCAGATCTGGCAAGACCTCACGACCATAGGTATGCTTGCATGCAATCATGACACAAACTCAGTGGCGCGTTTGATACTTGTTCCTGAGTATTTCTTTAACAGATATGGGCATCTGTAAGAACCATTGTTAGATGGATTAACGCTTTAATGAAAGAAGTAAATTAGCTTTCACTACAGTCTGGGTACTCTTTGTTGGACACAGGAATTAACATTTCTGCTAAAACCATCGGCTGCTTGTCATGAAAACAGTGGCTAAAAGCTTGATCGGTTAATAAGCACCAGTCCATAACTCATGATATTTTGCGTAATCAACGTCACGCATTTGAGTTCTTCATGAAGTAGCGAGTAACAGTTTACAGGCAACTATAATGAATTATTTAATATTTATCACACCTCACTTACTTGTTTAACAGTCTTTTGAGAAACCAGTGGTTTATTTGAATGCAGATTAAAATACTTTGAACTCACACAAACACTCTATTCAAAAAGGCGTTACTATTTCATTCATCCCGCAACTGTAATCAAATTGCACGACGGATGCCCAAAAATGCAAGACTTACAGGACCCCCTAAAGGCTACTATTGCAAATAAAGTTGAATATGGTATATTTGCTTTAAGTCAAGCGCACTCCATGATCAGATTATTCAAGGATTAGAACATTTTTGCGGCCCCTTTTATCTTAATCTACGCTTCGTCACATAGTGTACAGGGCTTAATTGGCCTAATACAGGGTAGAGCGCACGATTGAATGGGTGAAAAATATTAATATATTGTGAAGGTGTAGTCTGATCGTCCGGGTGAGTGTAGTCCTTAGAAGGACTGTTGTCGGTGGCAGTGACTGACGTTTCGACAACCTGTGCGGAAGTCATCATCAGAGTCAAGTGAGTGATTGTTGTCAGTAGAATGTTCTTATTCCAGTTCGTGTGAAATGATCGGTTGGTTTTGCCGTGATGTTATTGGCTGTAAGACTCAAGTGACGTAAGTCGTTCGTGATTGGTCTGTTTCGGTCTGTCGGTAAAGCTAGGTTGTTCTTTTTCGGTCGTTTGTGATGTTTATGTCGTGAATGAGTCGTTTGTATGGGGCGGGTAGTTGTTGACATCTGTTTAGGGGAGTCTGTTCTAAGTTAGTAAACCAGCTTTCCAGAGTCAGTCGTTGAAAATAGTCAGTGCTGTAGGTTAGGCATTGCGCAGAGTCCCAGTCAATGTTGTGGTTGGTAAGTCGATGGTGTTCAGCAATGTGATTGCTGACATCACCTTTCCTCGTCGCCCGTCTGTGTTCAGTCAGTCTTGTTGTGAGGTTTCTGCCAGTCTCACCGATGTAGGAGGCTTGGCAGTCGGAACAATTGATCTTATAGATCAATTATAGATCAATTGTTCCGACTGCCAAGCCTCCTACATCGGTGAGACTGGCAGAAACCTCACAACAAGACTGACTGAACACAGACGGGCGACGAGGAAAGGTGATGTCAGCAATCACATTGCTGAACACCATCGACTTACCAACCACAACATTGACTGGGACTCTGCGCAATGCCTAACCTACAGCACTGACTATTTTCAACGACTGACTCTGGAAAGCTGGTTTACTAACTTAGAACAGACTCCCCTAAACAGATGTCAACAACTACCCGCCCCATACAAACGACTCATTCACGACATAAACATCACAAACGACCGAAAAAGAACAACCTAGCTTTACCGACAGACCGAAACAGACCAATCACGAACGACTTACGTCACTTGAGTCTTACAGCCAATAACATCACGGCAAAACCAACCGATCATTTCACACGAACTGGAATAAGAACATTCTACTGACAACAATCACTCACTTGACTCTGATGATGACTTCCGCACAGGTTGTCGAAACGTCAGTCACTGCCACCGACAACAGTCCTTCTCAGGACTACACTCACCCGGACGATCAGACTACACCTTCACATGTTACCCCCGGGTTCAAACCATTTACTGCATTAATATATTGATTGAAAACCATCCTAAGTAGCATGTAACAACATCCATGCCAATGTTGGTCGGGGCTTGTAGGCCCAAAAAAGGAAAAAGAGGTGTAAATGGCGACTTTACGCTTCGGTCGGCACCAGTTCGTGGTTGGGAAGGACGATAAAAGTGGATGAATGGATCTGCAGAAAGACTGAAATGGAGCTGCAAGCTGCTGCCTAAAGGTCAAAGTAGGTCTTAGAGGGTCATAGAAGGTCATAGAAGGTTATAACAATCAATCTACCAACGGCAGGTGGAAAAATTCCACTCCTTTTAAAATCAATTTGCCCCAGGAAGCCATGCCAGCCTTAAAAGTAAGCTTCCCTTTGTCTTGAATTATAGATTTCAAAGTTTCATCCTGACGGGCATTGTTTTCGCAAGAACAATGCAATCCAAATTTGAAGAATATTAGTTTTAGAGTTTTCGGGCTAATCGATCGCCTTTTTTGGTGGCAAGTCTATTCGCATAAAGGAATTAGAACTGTCAGGTACTCTCACATTGTGCAAGAGAAAAGTAAGCCCAGCCCTGGATTCTCTTTTCCTTGACTCTATGACTTATATATTATAATCACAAAATATTTTCGACTATGACTATACTCTCTGGTTACTTAACATAACTGACTTACAGATGAGATGACTTACATTTACTTAAACTGTCAAAATACAGGTATTTACTCCTTGGGTTGGTACTTCTTGCGAAAGCTTTAATTACTTGTGCTTATTGGCTTTGGATGCAAAGAACTGATTGTAAAAGGTACTCTGCTTATGATGCTCAGTGGGAAGATATCAAATCGACGTTGCGGTTTTCACTCCCTAATTTGTTTTACTTAAATGCTTTGACATCATTGACACAACTGTAAGAAGTTCTGCGTTAAGGAATCCTCGTCGCGGGCTTTCAGCTTGAAAAAAATTGCTTAAAATCTTCAACTTCGTCGTTTGGACAGGTGTGTAGGTTAAGAGAGAGGGGTGGGTGCTGGAGATGCCCCTCCCCCCTTTTAGAGATTCCCTTCAGATTTTTGAAAACGCACGAATTCAAAGAATCCAAATTAAAACGCTCGAGTCTTTTCCACTGCTCAAATCTCCATTTGTTTTTCCTTATCGCCGCATGGATCAACCCCAGCAAACTAATTGTTTTAAGGCTTATTTCGTTGAAGTTAATTTTTTGTTGCGCCTAAAATGCCCTTGAATAGAGTGACGTAGCCCTTTTCATCACGCGACTCTACAAAACGCATCTTGGGGTTAATTATATATTTGGTCATCAGTTAAGTTAAGTTACTGAAACTTAAATGGTTCCAATCTGTGTGGCCATACCCAATAGCCCTGAAAAACAGAAAAAATGCATGAAAGCTATGGCTTAGCATACGGCAGAATCAAGAGGGCTCAAGAGAAAATATGAGGACATCATATTCTGCCTCAGAGGACTTTATATTCGTGGATAACAAAGTAGGCGACAAAAGGTCCTTCTTGATCGACCTTGTTAATATTATGTAGAAACATGAATTTCTTAGCTTAATAACCAAAAAAGCAGTGGCCGTCATAGCCCATCTCTGTGAACATCGTGCAATGGATACTTATTCAGGGAAATGATCGACCTGAGAAACACTTACCCTGTTTGGATAATTAAATGCATTGGTCATGGTTTTGGGGTGTGGGTTGTTTTTACGCAGTGGCGAAGTGGGGTGAGGACCTTGTCTTGGAAAGTTGCTCTCTCGGAAATTCGCTCTGTAGGTCGATACCTCGATAGGATCCTCTGAAGGGTAGTTGTATGGGGGTGGCCTGGGGAAGAGAGCAAACACATCACAGCTTTTTTCGCTGAAATGTCCTTTCAGAATCATCTACCAACTGCTACAAAATTAACTGATAGATATAAGGAAAAAAAAAAGGAAGAAAAACAGATAGTTCATGTTTAAATTAGCATTTGAGTACCCATCCATTGTTAGTTAATTTTACAAAAAAATCCATTCCAAAATCCATTCAGCCGCGAAAAAATCTTTTTTTTTTCTTTTTCTACACAGGTATTTACATTGTTCGGGCCGAGTAAATACTTTTCCCAAGTAGTTCAAACTTCCGTTAATATAACCGATGCAGAGTGTTACTTCTCCGATAATTTCAGCTGCATTGACTTAAAAATTTTAAAATCGTTTGTGGAACATGCGCTTCTTCTGCTGTGGGATTTAAATAAATTAACCATTGGTAGATCTGGTGGGTCACATTGTAGGCCGTTTTGGAGAAGAAGCTGTAATTGAGATGCCCTCTGGCAGCTTTCTATCTATCTTGTCTGATCAAGCTGATAGAACGGGTTTTTGCACACGTGTGTTCAAACGAAATGTTTTTTCGCCTGTTTTCAATGCCAAAGGGATTACAAATGATTCTTCACCTTCATCTAAAATAATGCGCACTTAAAACTCATGCGCAACTTAGCGAATTCCCTCACGACTGTAGGAGGCTAGGAATCTAATTACATAATTAGCTCTTGTCAAAAGATAGGACCAGTTTGACTAGACCCGGTTGTATGTGTTTTCAGGATTGAAATCCTTTCTCGCTGAAATGAGAGTCTGAGCGGCCAATCCAGATTAACAAAAAAGGACCGCTAGAATTAAGAGATAACAATAAATGCTACAGAATTTGTTACGAAAATTACTTGGCGCTCGGAGCTGCTGGTCCAAAAGTTCCTTGGAACTCGTCTCTGTAGTTTGTTGATTTGCCAACATTACGATAGTTCGAAAAGTTTATCGGAGCTGAAAGACAAATGAATAAATTCTAATTCAGTAACATTGACAATCTCCGCAAAGTTCGAAAAAAGTAATAGTGCAGCTGCGATGCTGTTACAGTTTTCTGATCTGAACTGAACTTAACTGAATTAAAACTTAAAAATAAAAAAGTCTTATCCAGTAATACTCACGTAAACTGCAGCTGATAGATCTGTATTTAAAAGATTTTGGAGGTTCCACCGACTGAATGGTGTAGTCTTTCTGGTACGTTGTCTGTATTGGAGTTGCTGAAAAATTGATCATAAGGTAAAGTAGTGTAAAGTGACATACGCAGAGAGAGGGAGAAAGTTAGAGAAAGTGGTCTATCTAAATGTGTTAAGTAAATATTTGGAAAAATTGTTTGCTCTTCAGTTTTCGAATTAATTCGCGATTGCATCGGTTTACTTAAGCTTCATGATCAATTAGGGCTTTGATTTGTCCAAAAAAGCCGCCTAGTTAGGTCATGTGTGGCGCGCTGGACTGATGTGCAGGAGGTCGAGGGTTCGAACCCCAGACTCGTGACCAATGCTTACTTAGGAGACTGTGCTTCCTTTGCTCTGACATCTGTTAATGGTCAGATTTCAATAATAGTTTTTACTGAACATATAACTGAAAAGCTTTATCGAACTTTCATTACACTTATACAGTGCACCAGTCTGAAAAAGTATACGGTCCAAGTTTTGCCTGGAAAGTAGTATACCCCTTCGCAAGTATTTTGTTTTACCTGCGACGCCTCCTCCAAAAACAAAGAACAAAAATTAGGTAAACAATGAGATTTTTTACCTATGGGAGGTAGATATCTCCCGCCTTGGTATGGCATGACAACTGACTGACTAAAAGCGAGCCGATCCAAACCACTCTACCAAAACTTTAACTACTTCTCATGATGATCTTTGTCGTTCCTACATTAAAATTAGCCAATAAATATTAAGTTGATTAGCCTCATTTGTATCGGCTGACTAATAGATAAGTGTTAGAAAAACATCTGCCTTAAAAAATATCAAATATATTTCTTTCGCGTCGTAAGTTATTTCGTGAAATGTTATGATTCTTTCGGCATACTTTTCGGCCATTTTAGTGACTTATGCATGCAAAGCAATTTTAGATTTAATCGATCTTGCAGAAAAATTATCGTTTCAAGTACACGAGTTGTTAAATCAGTCATGAAAGTAAAATATAGAATACTCCAAAGCTAGTGCAAACAGTGCAGTGTTTTGAGAAAATCAACTAAATGTACACTATTTGTTCTTTTGTTTACGAAAACGTTGTTAGATAAGTCAAACAATTCCGTCAGGATCTATTCATCATAAAAGGTACTATTTGGAAGTCAGTTCTCTCGAAAAAGAAGAAATAAATATTTCCCATAACTTACCTTGAAAGAGAGATTCAAATGGAAAATGTTTTCGATCGAAAAATTGTAGTTTAGCTTCAAATGATGATGTGTTTCCACGGGTTCCACAACTGTATTCCCCTGATAACTGCTCAACTGTGATTGGCTGAACAGTATCACATATATGACCATTCATTGTTACACGATTGTACTCATTACTGACACGAAATCGAACGGTTCATGAGAAGATGATCAACAATGTTTGAATTAGCCTGTTTCGCACTCATATTCCCATCTGCAAAAGTGTAACTAACTGCTATCAACATGGCAAGCGCATCAACTGACATCAGTTATATCGCCGTATTTACTGAGAGTAATAACACTCACTTATATTGTAAGACCCTCTTTTTCACAAAATTCCCAAGAGAAAACGGTCAAACAAAACAACCACAAATATTTGTAAGTTCTCTTACGGCATTATTTCATAGTCAACTCAAGAGACAAAAGGCTCCATTATCGTCTTTGGCAGCTCTGTTTTAACGTCATTGTTTTAAGACCTAAACAAATTTAACATATAATGATTCATGCTCAATTATAATTCATAAGAAAGCTATTCCTGAACAATGATCCTTTTTGTACAACGACTTCACATGAGATGAGCCATGATCCAGTGCAATTTTAGTTTTTTGATCACCAATTGGAATCTGCGATAAAAAAAATGTCTAGGTTGCGGCTTGAACGTACAGAAAAATTCCTCTATCAAGTCTTGTGGTGATAAAAAGATATCTTTGTTGGCAAAACTAAAATGAGTTAGAAAATAGTCTCTTAAAATTGAGTATTGTGTACTGTTTGTAAAAGAGTCTTTTCAAGTGAACGTTAATCACGGTCTCAATTTTTTGGCACACTTTTGAATCGGGCATTCTGAAGACAGACAAGACTTGTATGGCTCACTTTTGCGGAAACTCCTTTGAAAAGGACACAAACAGGTCAATTTCCCTATTTTTTTTCTAATGTTACATATTTTTCTTATCCCATAACATTTGTCTTTCTCGTGATTATTTCTTCATTTCAGAGTGATCAGAACTATTCGGTATGCTATCTCTCTAAATCTAATCCTTGGCCTTCAGAGCCATTGTTTTAAGAGTGAAGATCTAAAAATAAATAAATAGACAAAATATATTAATAAATAAAACAAATTAGCATTTGAACATTTGAACTTTTAAGTAAAAGTGGTGTCTGCCACTGCTCTGAGAAAAAATATTCGATTAACTCCTTTTGATCGTATTGTACTTACAACACAAAAAGGAACATTTATACTACCTTGAATAGGAGGGACATAGTCCTGTTGATAAGTCGACCGAGTCTTGTCTTGGCACACTTTCTTAAGGAGCTCAGAGCTGGTGGAGGATTCTGTCCCTTTAGAAGTAACTGGGGGTAGCTTTCGGTAGTGGGACCACACGAAATAATCCTATGAAAATGAAGAGAAGGCGTGAAGTCATTTTATTATCTTAAGTTCTAATTTTCTTTTTTTTTACCTATTCGTGTTTTTTAATGCTGCGGGACAGAAGTGAGCCATGCTTCAGAAAAATTTCCTTTGAATATACAAGTCAAAGTTTTATTTGGAATTCATGGTAACTGTAAGTTTACCAAGATTTTACACGCAACTGTCCTTTAGCGAGGGAAAACGAGGGTGACCTGGTGGTGATTGGTTTTGTGTTTTGCATCAGATTGGTCGAGATAACAGTGTTAGTTTGCTGGACCAGTCCGCAATTCGCTCTAGGTTTACTTTACCTACTTTGATCGGATGCGCGAACACTTGTTCCATGTTTTGAGGATGAGGATTATTGCTTCTGTTTCCAGAAGACGTCCCATAAGGCACTTTTATTGTAGATTTTCCCTGGTGACAAAGGAAATCGGTTCTGTACGTGGAGTCAACGGAAGGTTGTCCCGGTGGGTAAAACCGCGAGGTTCGCACTCTAAAGAATTAAAAAGAAGAACTATAATTGACAAACAATTATAACAACATTGGATCGGAGGAGAGTAAAAGAGAACAGATAAACAGAAACTTAAGAACTAAGTGAACGAATATGACAAAACGAGTCAGAGTATTTTCAATCTGTAACTGTCATTTATCGAAACAACGTGCAAACCTGACAAATTTACTTGCGCTAGGTCAGATTTGGTGAAAGCGAAGAAACCAGAGAGGTGTAAAAAGTTCCCATTTTCCCCTTTCCTTTGTTATGGATTAGATAGAAGACTTATGACTTTCTTTTGTGCAAAACGCGCTAAGACTCGTATTTAAATGATTTTTAACCAAACGATCTGTGCTGTGCGCAGTGGCCATTGGCAACAATTTACCTTGCATCTGGCGCTGGTGGACCAAAAGAACCTATATATTCCTTATTATATGTTGATAAATAGGCGGATGGAAGCGGACGTGAGCTGTCCTTTGGACTCCCAAATGATGATTCTATAATGCAGATGGGACGACAAGTTCAGTTACAATCTGTTTCATCATGTGTGAACCACAAAAGATTTCGGCGCAGCCATTTTGGGAGGGATCTCTTCGGTTTGCTTTGACAGAATAGACTTGCTCAATCTTGGCGGCTTTTAGATTTGACGCGCAAATTTGCGTTGCTAGGAAATTTAAAACCAATCCTTCTACCCCGAAGAGTGACTGGCTTGTAATTTTCCTCATGGTATCTATCACCCTTGAGCCTCCCGGTTAGCTCAATGGATAGAGCGCTGGACTGTTGTACGGGGGAGGTCGAGGGTTCGAGCCCCGGCCGGACCAACACTCAGGGTCTTAAAATAATTGAGAAGAATTTGCTACCGATCTACAACATCAGGAAATGGTTAGATATTCTAGTCTTCTCGGATAGGAACGAATAAATGGAGGTCCCGTCTCCTGCAGGGTTGGGGTAGGAGACGTTAATTTCCCACACACGAGATTACTGTGTGATGGATATCCTCCCCTGGGGTGGGATGAGTGGGATGGGTGGGATGGGTGGGAGGGTGGACTAGCACGAATGGTTCCTATGTTCCTTTCTAGTCCTTCCCCACTGCAAAACTTAATGCAGTGAAAATGGACTAAATTAAATTAAATTAATCAAATGTAGAGGTAATGAGAATAGAGGAAATAATCACAAATTTTTGAAAGAAGCTCCTGATTTTCACATAAATTCTCCTTGTCAGCACCATAGGAAATCTAGAGAGAAGAGCGTGGAGAATGTGAATATTATCTCAATGTAAAGGTGTAAATAGTCTCCCTTACAGCCATTTTTAGTCCCGTCACGCAGGAGCGTTGCGTGACGAGACTGAAAACGGGTGCGAGGGAGACTAAGGTGTAAAGGGTTGAATATAAATTTTCGTTGACTGTTTATATCGTGTCACACTTGATTAATGCGAAATAACTAATTCCCTCTTTGGCAGCCAAAGCAGTTTGAATCTTGGGACTTAATAACAATTTCTTTTCTTTCATATAACTTGGCGATAAATACATGTGAAAACATTTCAACAACCGCTAAATACCGTACAAAATGCCGATCGCCTGACTTCATAATTAAGCTGTATCAGGCCTGATTTTTCTCAGGTCTGATTTTCGCTATTGCATAAATAGCGCTCTCTACTGTGAGGATCGTGCATCATACGTATTTATAACCGCAGTTCAAAATATATGAACTTCATATATTCATCATATCTGATTTATCATCACGGGTTTATTACGAATCAACTTAACGGCCTGCTCCCAGTTGGCTTGGTAGAGCGCTGCACTAGTATCGCATAGGTCAGTGGTTCGAATCCCGTACAGGCCTGATTTTTTTTCAGGTCTGATTTTCGCTATTGCATAAATAGCGCTCTCTACTGCCAGGATCGTGCATCATACGTATTTAACCGCAGTTCAAAATATATGAACTTCATATATTCATCATATCTAAGCTGTATCAGTTGACAGTCGTTCTCGTTGTTTTACGCTCAGGCAAGATTTTACCTGTTTGGTTATTCCATTAACCTTTGGACCCGTTTAAATCACAATTAAGTGGAAGAATAGGCGAAATTATGATCGAACAACACTGAACTTACCTGCTTGTGGTGTCGTTACGCTGCTCATAGCGACGGCAGCGAAAAAAAAACACGCTGGATTCAACCAAATGATTTAATCGAGAGGAATATTAATTCCTTGCGCTTTGTGATTCTTTACAGCTCAAAATGTGGACGATCTAATGATGCTCACGGCGGAAAAATGTTTGCTATCTGCCTTTTCATACTTCTACCAAGTGTTTGTGATAAAAACTACTGCCTGTTGCTGGAAATACGAAGCCAGGGGCTCACAACAAAAAAGCTGAAATTGTGTTGCTATGCGGTCAGCTTCTGCGCTTGGACAGAATTGGTTGTCATGTACTGAAAAATAATATTGACCCCTCAACCTTTCACAAGAGAAACAAACAGTACAAACAGAACTAGGATTATCTCTTTGTTTTTAATTTACCTTAAGAACAAAACACTCACGCCGTGCAAACAAAGTGTTAAAGGAAACGAAATCAAGAAACGCGACGCTTTCATTAAAGAACAGAAATTACATAATCAATCGATGTTTTCTTTAAAACGATCGGACATTCTATCTCCCCGGAAGATTTACTGAGAACGCTGTGATAAGTCCCCTCCTCTTTTTCATGAGCGCTTACACCAACAGCTTTTTCGTTCAGATGCCCTGGAAAACTATGTCCTTAAGGAAACTTATTAGAGCGTCCACGGTAAAAGTTAAATTATATTAAAGCATTCACCTTGACACGCAAATTTTAACAGGAAGGGTATATTGAAAAGTGTTGTAAATTCGTAATAAGGAAACGGCTAATTTTAAATTTATTTTATTCATGTAGGCATCAGTAGCCATAGTTTTCGTCTCAAAAGTCGTAATTAGATGGAGGCAAACAAAAGGCCTATTTATATCGCGAATAGAAAAGTTCATTTTGCGTTTATATAGATACACATTCAATTTACAAACGGGCTGTATTTTACAATTTCAAGAGTGCTTTTACAAACGAGTTCGAGTTCTTTTGTTGTGCATTATCAATAATAACTTATACGAAGAGAAATAAGTATTTTCCTTGCTTTTATACACTGTATCATAACATACTATGGACACAAGCGTCGTCGTCGTGAGCTAGAAGGGAATGTAGAACCGGTTCAAGACGTCGCACTTGAATGATGGTGCAAAGTGGTTCACTCGTGTACTTTTAACGCCCTGTACAGGTGCACAGAAGATTGCAGAACTTCTCTCAAACAAGGAGATTCAATCTCTGTCAACTTTCTCACGTTTGATTAAACTCGCTCTCGAGACTGAGAGATGAGATGTGACGGATGGGAAATTTCAGGCCGGAAATGGTTTGAAGCTAGTGAGACGGTGGAAATAGTTTGCCTGCAAACATTAAAGTAACGACGGGCGCGGTGTTCTCAGTTGTTGGGAAACGACTAGTTCAATTCTGAGGAAGCAGTACACTACGGACAACAAGTGGTTTACCATCCATAGGTTCCAGGCTTTCTTCAGTGTATTGTCCTCACTCTTGATTGTCAAGGAGGGGTAGTATGTTATTACTTGAGAAATAACACGTATTGTAGTAAAGCAATTGAGTTTAACGTGGATATATCGGCCAGCACCGTCTGTAACGAGAAACGAAGAAAGAATAAAGACAAAAAATGACATCCGATAGCATTAAACCATTTTAAACATCTCGAAATTGTCCACACCGGAACTAAAAAAAAAATCTCATTAATTTGCGAGCAGTTTCAAACGTAACTGAAGGTCCAATGCCAGTGCTGGAACGAGTGGAGATTACGAGAGATAAAGGAAAATTTCACTGTGGGCTTTTTGCCTTCCCTACGTTATTTCTCAGTCCGCTTTCCCAGTTCCGAATTTCCGTGTACCCCGCCAACCTTCGCCCAAGAACAAATTTGTTCATCTCAAAATTTCTCCACACAAATATACAAAACACATTGCAGTTCCAAATTCTCTTGACATATCAACGAGATGTAACTCATTTAGTGGAGAGAGTTCATAATTTGAACACACAAACCTGAGCTGCCTGTAAGTTGGTGACCTCCAACAGATTAGCGCGACGATAAGACAAAACTGCCATTGCGAGAACTGAAAGCGAATCAAACAGTAGTTGAGAGGCTCCCAGCAATTTCTCCCACTTTGAGAAGGTTCTCATAGTGGTCTGTTGTTTCTGCGTTTTTCAGGTCATGGCTCGATCCCGAGGAGAAGCATTGCGTCACAGACAACACACCGTGACCGATTGACCGTGAATTTTTGTGTGATAGTAGTTAGTGAAAAACAAAGTCAGCTCTTAAGAGGCTGGTGGCTCATCGACGCCATTACTTATCCTGGTCTGTGAAGTATGAGGCGACGTAAAGTACTGCTAATCTTAGTCTAAGTCCTTCCCTATTGAGTTTATTTCTACGCGTTTCACGCCATGGGCCATCACAGTCACTTTTCGGGGATTGTGGCGCATTTTACGGGCTAAAATGGAGATTTTGGCTTTTAGTTGTCACTTTTTCAGTTTTTTGTTTTCTCGATGCCCTTAAGAGTGGCAATAATAGTAATACAGT